>NC_057799.1:649557586-649558187 GCF_018294505.1 Triticum aestivum | reverse complement strand
GCCTCATTATCCCCCCACTCCACGAAACCCTAGCCACAAACCCGCACGACCCCGACCCCTCCTCGTTCCCCACTCCCCCTCCCTCACCCGATCCCGTCTGGATCGAGATCGGGGCAGCGAGCCCCGATCACCTCGCCGTCGCCCCTCGCCACCTCATCTGCGCCCGCCTCTCCGTCTCCTCCCGCACGGCACACCCCGACCCAGCGCCTGCCCTGACGCAGTCGCCTCGCCGCTCGCCATTGTTGGACCTCGCCCGAAGCTACCTCGACTCCGCCTCCCCGACGCCGCGACGCTGACGCCCCATCCTCGTCCTCCTCCCCGCCGGCCTCCTCAACCCTCGCCGCCCCCTGCACCTTCCCGAGTCGCCCCGACCTCCCCTGTGAGCTCCCGCGGCTGCTCCCCCTCTTCCTTCCCTCGATTTCTGCCGTAGGCCGTCGTCCACGCCGCCCATTCTTCTAACCGAAGCCGCAGTCGCCGTGCGCCCTCATCACGGTCGCCGCGGCGGTTGATGCGCCCCCATGCGCCTGTGGTCCAGCTTGTCGTGCACCGGCTGTGCCCGGGCTGCGCCCCGTGCGCGCGCCCGCCGCTGCCGGCCGCGCCT
>NC_057799.1:649556622-649557554 GCF_018294505.1 Triticum aestivum | reverse complement strand
CACCTACTGCCGCCCGCGGCCCTCCTCCACGCCGCGCCTCCCGTGCTTGCCCTGGCCGGCGCCTCGCCCGCGCGCCTGGGTTCGTCCCTTCGGGCGCTCGCACCCAGCGCCCGCCCCGCTAAGGCCTCTGTGCCACTGCCAAACGGACCCCGCCCCTGAGAACGTTTATATAAAAAAAGGAATTAAATAAAAAAATAAAATATATAAATAAATTATAATAATAAAAATAATTAATTAATTAACTTAATTAATTTTGATTAATTAAACTAAACAACTAATTAAACTACTTAAACATTAGTTACCTAATTAACCTAATTAGCTAATTAAGTATTAGCTAATTAAGTAGTCAATGATAGTGGGGCCCACCCCTAATTAATCCTGATTAGGTTAATTAATATGTTTAATTAAAATGTGTCACTGACCAGTGGAACCCACTGGTCAGGTTGACCAGTCAACCCCTGTTGACTGCTGACGTCAGCATGACATCATGCCGATGTCATAAATCCAGTTTTGAATTAAATTAATTCTGTTAATTCTAAAAATAATTTTGAACTTTGAAAATTAATATAAAATAAACCGTACCTCGGATGAAAATACTTTGTACATGAAAGTTGCTCAGAACGACGAGACGAATCCGAATACGCAGCCCGTTCGTCAGCCACATGTCCCTAGCATAGCAAGCGTGCAATATTTCACCTCCGGTTCATCTGTTCGGAAACGCGAAACACCGGGGATACTTCCCCGGATGTTCCCCCCCCTTCGCCGGTATCACCTCCTACTGCGTTAGGTCACCCCTAGCACCGCGTATCACCATGTTACGCTTTGTGTTGCTTTGATTAATTTATTGCTCTGTTATTTATTATGTTTCCCCTCCGTTACTTCTTTCCGGTAGACCCCGAGACTACCGGCGACCCCTAGTTCGACTACGGAGT
>NC_057799.1:649550053-649556430 GCF_018294505.1 Triticum aestivum | reverse complement strand
TACAGTTGTTACCCTTACCTGCTATCCTACTGCTTAGTATAGGATGCTAGTGTTCCATCAGTGGCCCTACACTCTTGTCCGTCTGCCATGCTATACTACTGGGCCGTGATCACTTCGGGAGGTGATCACGGGTATATACTATATACATTATATACATGACACATGTGGTGACTAAAGTCGGGTCGGCTCGAGGAGTACCCACAAGTGATTCTGATGAGGGGGCTGAAAGGACAGGTGGCTCCACCCCGGTAGAGGTGGGCCTGGGTTCCTGACGGCCCCCGACTGTTACTTTGTGGCGGAGCGACAGGGCAGGTTGAGATCACCTAGGAGAGAGGTGGGCCTGGCCCAGGTCGGCGTTCGCAGATACTTAACACGCTTAACGAGATCTTGGTATTTGATCCGAGTCTGGCCATTTGGTCTATACGCACTAACCAGCTACGCGGGAACAGTTATGGGCACTCGACGTCGTGGTATCAGCCGAAGCTCTTCTTGACGTCAGCGACGGAGCGGCGCGTGCCGGATTGGACTGGAACGCCTGCTAGGCTAGGTCTGCTTCCGGTCGCCCTCGCAACGTGCAGGTGTGCAATGGGCCCAGACCCTTGCGCGCATAGGATTTAGACCGGCGTGTTGACCTCTCTGTTGAGCCTAGGTGGGGCTGCGACGTGTTGATCTTCCGAGGCCGGGCATGACCCAGAAAAGTGTGTCCGGCCGAATGGGATCGAGCGTGTTGGGTTATGTGGTGCACCCCTGCAGGGAAGTTTATCTATTCGAATAGCCGTGTCCCTCGGTAAAAGGACGACCCGGAGTTGTACCTTGACCTTATGACAACTAGAACTGGATACTGAATAAAATACACCCTTCCAAGTGCCAGATACAACCCGGTGATCGCTCTCTAACAGGGCGACGAGGAGGGGATCGCCGGGTAGGATTATGTTATGCGATGCTACTTGGAGGACTTCAATCTACTCTCTTCTACATGCTGCAAGATGGAGTTGGCCAGAAGCGTAGTCTTCGACAGGACTAGCTATCCCCCTATTATCCTGGCATTCTGCAGTTTAGTTCACTGATATGGCCCTTTACACATATACCCATGCATATGTAGTGTAGCTCCTTGCTTGCGAGTACTTTGGATGAGTACTCACGGTTGCTTTTCTCCCTCTTTTCCCCTTTCTATACCTGATTGTCGCAACCAGATGCTGGAGATCAGGAGCTAGAAATCCCGAGGATGATTCTACATGGAGTTCGGCTTCGACGAGTAGTTAGGAGGTCCCAGGCAGGAGGCTTTGCCTTTTCGATCATTGCTACTTTTGTGCTAGCCTTCTTAAGGCAAACTTGTTTAACTTATGTCTGTACTCAGATATTGTTGCTTCCGCTGACTCGTCTATGATCGAGCACTTGTATTCGAGCCCTCGAGGCCCCTGGCTTGTATTATGATGCTTGTATGACTTATTTATGTATTAGAGTTGTGTTGTGATATCTTTTCGTGAGTCCCTGATCTTGATCGTACACATTTGCGTGCATGATTAGTGTACGGTCAAATCAGGGGCGTCACAAGTTGGTATCAGAGCCGACTGCCTGTAGGAATCCCCCTTCCAAACTCCTTGGCCGAAGTCGAGTCTAGCCTTTACAAAACTTTTACTAACATGACTCTGTGGCTTACGGGCCCACGTCGCCATTGGGTGGTATTAGGATCTTTTACTCCTTGTCTATACTCTGGGACTCTGAACTCTCTCCTATTCGGGTTAAATGAATTTTGCTAAATCTAACATTAGGATCTCGTTATCACTTTCACCCGGAGAGCCCCTTATTACTGATGATCGTCTGCTGCACGTGAAGACCCTGAAGATACTCTCCGCTGATAACCCGAGAACTTGTGTTCATCGCTTTTGCAATTCCCTTTCATCGATAAACTCCTATGGATAACCACGTATACTCGCCATTCATACAATGTTTCCCAGTTGATCTTGTTATTACAAGATACCCCGAAATTCTCTCTGTTGTTCCGAGAATCCTTTGAGCTTACTACCTTGCTGTTCTTTGTCACCTGAATACCCCTACGGATAATCCTCGCACTTACCGAGTATCCGCTCATCCCCAGTTGATTCAAGTATTTCACAAAAGTGTTCAAAATATCATTCGATCTTCCGAAAATCTTCAGGAGCCTTTTTGCTCTTGAAATTCTTGCTTACTTGCATTATGATTAATCTTAAGTCTCGTAATCTTATTGGCATCTCTTGTCATTATCATTTTGAGTCCGTTGATTCAATAGGTTGCGAATTCTCGCAGTCCTCAATCAGATCCTAGAATTCTTCCTTCTGGCTCAAACGTCATTTTAAACATGAGCTGGTATCGACCAATCAAATTGCCATCGATTGTACCCCTAAGGCTATTCAACTTATCCATCCTTAATCAGAGCGTTTGCTTCTGATCCCTTGATTTGGAAATCATAATTCCTTTGCATTTGAGCTTTGAGTTAGCCAGTTGTTTCTATAATCTGATCCCCTTGCATTCTTTCTTCCTCTAGTTGAGTATCGATGCTCACATCTGATCCCTTGTGGACCACCAAATCCTTTGTTAGATTATTATCCGACAGTGCCCTCATATTTAATCACCTTGTGAGTTCTTTCCCTGATACATAATGCCTTTAGTAAATTGTATCCTCTCGTTTTGACACCCATGCTCTACTATCGAGCTTGAGTTATTTACCCCTGAAGCTTCTGGTATATGTTTCCATGATGCCCCGATCGGTTGAACCTATGCCTTTCATAATATGTGTGAACTCGAAAGTTTTCATGAGTCATACTCTTTTGGTATTTTGCCAGATAAAAATTTTCAACACTGCAACTTCATCAAACGCGAGAAGTGAATGAAAGGTTATGCATTGAAGAAGTGGGAGTCGACCTTGAACTTTGCGTTCATGCCCATGGACACGATGTAGATCTTATCATTAAAGCTTTTCTTAAATTAATTATTCCCTTGGTATAAGTTCATCTTATATCTGGGATCTGGCCTTTTGCAATCGTGGTTCCGACCACGTTCTCCTTTAAATACCATTTCTCGTGCAAGTTTAAGCACTTGTCCTCTGCAGAGCAATACCCCCGTCCAACCTCTACTTTGGTCTGTCGTCGAGTATTACCCCCCTGGTATCTCGAGAATGCCAAGGAACTACTTAACTTCTTATGAGTTCTTCATCAACTATTATTCTTGCCGATTCCAGTGCCCCCGGGTTATGAGTTAATAGTCATTTGAGAACACCGATAAGTGAATCGATTCAGCACGCCGATTCAATAACTCTATTCGTGGCTTATGAGTTTAATAATCCTTCAAGTCATTCCTAGCCTGATTGGCTATATCATTATCGTGCTAAATTTTAACCGTGCCACCCGTTCCTTATTACCGGAGCACATCTTTCGACAATAAGCTAAGCTTACGTCGATTTCCTTGTCTTATCATTTCACCTCGAACCACAATCTGGATTCTGAGTTTATGACGTACCCTTGGTTCCAATAACCCTTCGCTTCATCATTCCTTTGGCCTGATGTCGTCGCTGATTGAATACATCTTCATGAAATCTCTCGACAAATGTGTCGTGATCATCATCAACCTTATGAGCTCTTCCAGGATATCAATCGGATTCATGATGAGAAATACCATCCTTGCCCTCGATGAATTGTGTTATCATCGGCCACTTTATTGCCTTCCCTCCAACACAAACTTGTTTGTGTTTTGTGTTATACCTTGAGTTCCTTGCTATCCAGCATTTGTTCTTCTTTACCTTGGAATATTACCACCTTTTATGTCAAGAATGTCGTGGGAATTTTACCACCTCTTTAGAATTCTTGATACTACTTCTCACCATCACCATTCCTTCTTGGCCCCGTGTTGTTTCCAATCGAAAAACCGACAATTGAACTTGGATGTGCGAATTCAAAACTTCTAGCGGTCCTATTGATTTGAAGTTAATGGTCGACATTTCATTCTTAGACCATTGGTTATCGAATCACCATTCTAAGCATTGATCGTACTACCTAAGCCCATATTTCGGGTGCACTTTTCAACCAATGTTTAATTGTCTATGCTTTCCTCGAGCATACCTCATTATATCATTTGATCCGACAAATGTTATCTCCTTGTTCACATAATTGTGGAAATCCATCTTTTGGAAATCCCAATGAATTGTCGCTGAGATCATCAGCCACCTCCTCGTCCTCTCCTTGGTTTAATGATGACGAACCCTTGTCTCAGAACTCGCTTCCTTGGTTCAATTCCCGAGAATCTTACAATGCCGTCGCGACAATTTGGGTTGCACCTTTCCTCTCAGGCATCCTGAGTCTGAGTTATCCTGACACAAATCAGATCTAAATCTCGGTCAGATATGATGGTTGGAACATATTTCCAAGAGTTATAACATCTTTACATGACCGGGTAAGGTGATGTCATGCCTAGCACACCTGGCCGGAGCACCTAGTGTTATAGTTTCCTTTTCTGCAAGGTTATCCATTCATCCATGAGGAAATTGTAAGACTTATTCTACAAGTTGTTCCTGATGGATCCTTCCTACATCCAAAGTCCGACCTTTGCTTGAAGACCATGTCAATGCTATCTCAAAGCTTGTCTGTGTTACTCCAATCTTCAATAAAAACATTTGAAGCATAATGCTAAATGTTTCCTGCTCAATTATCCAAACACCGCTGTATGGGTAATGTCATGAAAATTCTCTCCCGTACCTAAAGAGTTTTCTACATTATATCCTGTCAAGGATATCATGCTCTGCTTGTCCTTGGGAAGGAAATACCCCTGAAATATGTGTTTAAACACATTTTCCTTTCCATTGTTCTGTTTAATCTAATAATCATATTTTCCTTTCCATTGGTTGGTTTAACGTTTCTGGTGATCATTATGATCTAAGCAGTATTAATTCCCTGCTTGTGCAAACACCTCGGTGTACAACTTTTTCAGTAAGACCCTGTTACTATTGTTGGTGACATTCCGGTAACCACCGATGGACGAGAACTTTGCCTATTGGTCCGCCTCGTTTCAACGAGCAGGAAAATGGTTCTCTTCGTCCCTCGCCCTTGGTACCGACGATGTTGTTGACATATAACTGACAGGCTACCCTCTGACATGCCTTGCTATCATGATCGTGCAAGATGTCACCGCCCTTCCTACTTTAACCACATGGTGGGCCCATAACCCACAGTTCCACAGGATCAAAACCTGACTCTCCTGTGCACCCCTTGTTCCCAAATTAATTCATCGCGCGTGGCCTCGTATGTAATTCACGAGCCACCTTCAAGTCTGATATCAGACACAATACTTAATCACGTTGCCCTGGACCCCTTTCGCACTTTGTTTCAGACATCGAACGATTGCCTATCCGTTTGAGACTTCTCATGGTATCTTCTTACTTTGCTCTCGTTATCTTCTTAAGTTTCAATTGAGAGTTACCTTCCGCCACCTTCCCCGATGTTGTCTGCTAGATAGTCAACCTTGTAGAGGTCCGTTCTTCCGGGATAACCCCCTACTATTTCGTAAGTACGATGGAGTTTCTGAAGAAGGGTCTCGACTTCATCATGATGACCTGAAGAAGAGAAATAAAGACATCAACAAAAAGGATCAACTACTTCGGGAAGAGCATCCAAGACCAAGAAGACCCGTTAGATTTTTCGTAACCTAATCCCTTCCCCCTTACTCCCCTCTTAAATCTCGGGACGAGATTTCTTGTAGTGCAGGAGAATTGTGACGCCCGGATAATTAGGCTACAGTAATCCCACGTTAATGATGCCACGTCACCACGGTTACTGTTGTTAATCTCGTGTTAGTTCAAAATCGATTCGAAATTCAAACTTAAAATAAAGTCAAACGGTAAAGATTTTCAAATATTAAAACTAAACTGTTGGGGTGTTGCCAAATAATGCATAGGTAATTATTGTGGAGAAACCACACTTTTATAAAATGTTTAAAGGCTCTAAAGTAATTAAAACAACAGCTATGACAATTAATTAAATGTCTTTTAAAAATAATAATAATGCAAACTATTTTAATTAGGTGTCAAACTTTTTTGGGGCAGTAGAATAAATTATAACATTAATTTAGGAGTTGTATTTATATTTTATAAAACAGAAATTAAAAGAATAAAATAGAAAAGAAAATAGATAAAGAAAAAAAAACAGAAAACAAAGCTAAAAAAAGAGAAAGTAAACCCCCCACTGGGCTCCGGCCCAGCAGACCACAGGCCCAACTGGGCCAACCCACCAGGCCCAGCCGGGCCTCATTATCCCCCCACTCCACGAAACCCTAGCCACAAACCCGCACGACCCCGACCCCTCCTCGTTCCCCACTCCCCCTCCCTCACCCGATCCCGTCTGGATCGAGAT
>NC_057799.1:649525650-649549295 GCF_018294505.1 Triticum aestivum | reverse complement strand
GGGTTCGTCCCTTCGGGCGCCCGCACCCAGCGCCCGCCCCGCTAAGGCCTCTGTGCCACTGCCAAACGGACCCCGCCCCTGAGAACGTTTATATAAAAAAAGGAATTAAATAAAAAATAAAATATATAAATAAATTATAATAATAAAAATAAATAATTAATTAACTTAATTAATTTTGATTAATTAAACTAAACAACTAATTAAACTACTTAAACATTAGTTACCTAATTAACCTAATTAGCTAATTAAGTATTAGCTAATTAAGTAGTCAATGATAGTGGGGCCCACTCCTAATTAATCCTGATTAGGTTAATTAATATGTTTAATTAAAATGTGTCACTGACCAGTGGGACCCACTGGTCAGGTTGACCAGTCAACCCCTGTTGACTGCTGACGTCAGCATGACATCATGCCGATGTCATAAATCCAGTTTTGAATTAAATTAATTCTGTTAATTCTAAAAATAATTTTAAACTTTGAAAATTAATATGAAATAAACCGTACCTCGGATGAAAATACTTTGTACATGAAAGTTGCTCAGAACGACGAGACGAATCCGAATACGCAGCCCGTTCGTCAGCCACATGTCCCTAGCATAGCAAGCGTGCAATATTTCACCTCCGGTTCATCTGTTCGGAAACGCGAAACACCGGGGATACTTCCCCGGATGTTCCTCCCCCTTCGCCGGTATCACCTCCTACTGCGTTAGGCCACCCCTAGCACCGCGTATCACCATGTTACGCTTTGTGTTGCTTTGATTAATTTATTGCTCTGTTATTTATTATGTTTCCCCTCCGTTACTTCTTTCCGGTAGACCCCGAGACTACCGGCGACCCCTAGTTCGACTACGGAGTTGACGACCCCTACTTGCCAGAGCAACCAGGCAAGCCCCCCCCCCCCTTGATCACCAGATATCGCCTATTCTTCTCTATACTGCTTGCATTAGAGTAGTGTAGCATGTTACTGCTTTCCGTTAATCCTATCCTGATGCATAGCCTGTCATTGTTGTTACAGTTGTTACCCTTACCTGCTATCCTACTGCTTAGTATAGGATGCTAGTGTTCCATCAGTGGCCCTACACTCTTGTCCGTCTGCCATGCTATACTACTGGGCCGTGATCACTTCGGGAGGTGATCACGGGTATATACTATATACATTATATACATGACACATGTGGTGACTAAAGTCGGGTCGGCTCGAGGAGTACCCACAAGTGATTCTGATGAGGGGGCTGAAAGGACAGGTGGCTCCACCCCGGTAGAGGTGGGCCTGGGTTCCTGACGGCCCCCGACTGTTACTTTGTGGCGGAGCGACAGGGCAGGTTGAGATCACCTAGGAGAGAGGTGGGCCTGGCCCAGGTCGGCGTTCGCAGATACTTAACACGCTTAACGAGATCTTGGTATTTGATCCGAGTCTGGCCATTTGGTCTATACGCACTAACCAGCTACGCGGGAACAGTTATGGGCACTCGACGTCGTGGTATCAGCCGAAGCTCTTCTTGACGTCAGCGACGGAGCGGCGCGTGCCGGATTGGACTGGAACGCCTGCTAGGCTAGGTCTGCTTCCGGTCGCCCTCGCAACGTGCAGGTGTGCAATGGGCCCAGACCCCTGCGCGCATAGGATTTAGACCGGCGTGTTGACCTCTCTGTTGAGCCTAGGTGGGGCTGCGACGTGTTGATCTTCCGAGGCCGGGCATGACCCAGAAAAGTGTGTCCGGCCGAATGGGATCGAGCGTGTTGGGTTATGTGGTGCACCCCTGCAGGGAAGTTTATCTATTCGAATAGCCGTGTCCCTCGGTAAAAGGACGACCCGGAGTTGTACCTTGACCTTATGACAACTAGAACTGGATACTGAATAAAATACACCCTTCCAAGTGCCAGATACAACCCGGTGATCGCTCTCTAACAGGGCGACGAGGAGGGGATCGCCGGGTAGGATTATGTTATGCGATGCTACTTGGAGGACTTCAATCTACTCTCTTCTACATGCTGCAAGATGGAGTTGGCCAGAAGCGTAGTCTTCGACAGGACTAGCTATCCCCCTATTATTCTGGCATTCTGCAGTTTATTTCACTGATATGGCCCTTTACACATATACCCATGCATATGTAGTGTAGCTCCTTGCTTGCGAGTACTTTGGATGAGTACTCACGGTTGCTTTTCTCCCTCTTTTCCCCTTTCTATACCTGATTGTCGCAACCAGATGCTGGAGATCAGGAGCTAGAAATCCCGAAGATGATTCTACATGGAGTTCGGCTTCGACGAGTAGTTAGGAGGTCCCAGGCAGGAGGCTTTGCCTTTTCGATCATTACTACTTTTGTGCTAGCCTTCTTAAGGCAAACTTGTTTAACTTATGTCTGTACTCAGATATTGTTGCTTCCGCTGACTCGTCTATGATCGAGCACTTGTATTCGAGCCCTCGAGGCCCCTGGCTTGTATTATGATGCTTGTATGACTTATTTATGTATTAGAGTTGTGTTGTGATATCTTCCCGTGAGTCCCTAATCTTGATCGTACACATTTGCGTGCATGGTTAGTGTACGGTCAAATCAGGGGCGTCACAGCGTGAGAAATCCAACGGCGGAGACGGCTCGGGATTTGAACGTACGGTTCAAGAGATAAAACATTTTGAATAAGTGAATCTATAAAAATAAGACAAACATCCAGGATGAGAGAAGTGGCGCATATGCAGTGCGCCACTTGTCAACAACTGAGAAGATGAGGATGACCTTTACAAGGGGCATCTCTTAACTAGGGATTTCGTATATCTTGCCTACTACGAGACCGAGTCCTGGCATGCAGTAGGATGGGTCAGCCCAATGAACGTTTTGTAGAGGTTTCAACATCGGTTTGGGGAACCTTCCACGGGCTTTGGTAAGGTTCCACACCCTTTTTATTTTTTCAATTTTTTTGTGAGTTTTTCTTTATTTTTTATGTTTTTGTTTTTGCTCTTTATTTTTGGGGTTTTCGGTTTGTTTTTTTCTTTTTCTTTTCATTTTTCTCAAATACAAGTCGGCTCCTTTAATTCATGTTGTATATTTTTTGTATACACACTAAACATTTTTTTGAAACATATTGAACATTTTTCAAATGCATGGTGAACAATATTTTTAAATACATGTTTGCACTTTTTTTCAAATACATGTTAAACATTTTTTGAGTACATATTGATTTTTTTAATACATGTGAAACATTTTTCAGATACATGTTCAATGATTTTTAAAAAAAATACATGCTGAAACTTTTTCCAAATAAATGCTAAACATTTTTTTGAATATACGTTATACCTTTTTGATGTACACACGAACATTTGTTTATACACATTGAACATTTTTTAATGTATGATGAACACTTTCCAAAATTTAATGAACATTATTTTTAAACGTGTGAACATTTATTTGAATGCTTTCGGCCCATGTCGTTTTGACGTTAACCCAGCCCATCTTTGCCTAGTGTCCAGAGACTTCTTACTTCTACTGGATTTGGGTCGGCTTCTTGCCCAGCCCAACTACCCAATCCTTCTCCTCCACAGCGACGAAAACCTGCTCCCAGGGTTCGCGCCGCCGCCGCCGCCGCCGCTCACGCCCTCCTGCCGCCGCCCGTGCCGGCGGTCTCCGCCCTGCTCCCCGGACCAGCGAGCTTCCGAAAGCTCCGTCCTCTCGCGAGAAGCCCAGCCCGCACCGGCTTCCCCGCGCCACGCGACGCCATGGCGAGCTCCGGCGAGGACAGGGGCGTGGTGGTGGACATCCGCTCCGCGGCGGAGTCGGCGGGCGACGAGGGCGCGCGCGACACGCCGCTCCACGTCGTAGAGTCCCTCTGCATGCGCTGCGGCGAGAACGTGAGAGCCTCGCCTTGACCTCCCTTTCCTTCAGTTTCTGTAGTCTTCCTAGATTTCCACAGACTGAAGTTTGTGAACTGTAATTTCCTGTGGCCAGGGCACGACGAGGATACTGCTGACTCTGATCCCGCACTTCCGGGAGGTGAGCTAGAGCTACTACTCTTCTCTCCGTATCTGTGGAGAAAGCTGCCTGTTTTGATTCGGGATAGGTGTTGAAATTTGCCTCTGTGAATCTGCAGGTTGTTCTGATGGCTTTCGAGTGCCCGCATTGCAGCGAAAGGTAACGCAGCGTCTGCGTCACGGCGCATGTGTTGCATTGTTGGATTTTTTATAGTAGTGTAAATAAAGTCTAACTCTGGTGTGCCGATGTGCTAGGAACAACGAGGTTCAGTTTGCGGGGCAGCTCCAGCCCAAGGGATGCTGCTACACTTTGAAAGTCCCCAAGGGGCAGCCTGAGGTATTTTCTTTCTTCTCTTTTTTGTTTGTTGACTGAGATACTTTAGGGTGTAGATTTCATAAAGAAATTAGTATCTTACAAACTGTATGTATCCAAGGTGGATAAAAGAGAGAACAAAGGAAAATGAACTTAAACAAACAGATTAAGCAACCAGTCAAATAGAGGTTGAACTAAACTACCAAACATGCCCTCACTCAAATGGCGAAGCTGTAGGTTACTTTGAAAGTGAACTTTCCAGCAAGCAAATGAGGGCGGCTGTCCTTGAAAGATGAACTCGCTCCTTTCCTTCCAAATTTTCCAGGAGGCGCATGGTACGAAAAAAAGGCCAACAAAGTGCTCCGAAGCAGAACTGAGGCATGGGGCAATTGGCCTGTGAAGGTCCCTATGAATGCGTAGATATCCCACGCAAAATCATAACCAGAAAAACGATCACGAGTTTCCAGGACGTTAGTAGGATATACTATAAATCACACTTGCGACCCTGAATCAGGCTGCCACTGTCAATGGAGCATCATACCCTTTGTGTTCAGGTGGAGTAACCACCTTCACTTTTACTCCCTCCGTCCCATAATATAAGAACGTTTTTGACACTAGTGTAGTGTCAAAAACGTTCTTATATTATGGGACAGAGGGAGTATTAAACAATTAGATTTCCAAGTACTTCTCAGGGCTAGGTCTCTTTCAAACAAAAATCTGTAGAACCTGTCCACAAAAAAATATTAGAACTCCCCAAGCAAATGTTCTAGTATCATTCTGATCTAGCGCGTGAATAACAGTCACGTAGCTGGATAGCAAGTGGAAGCTCTCCTCATATGCTTGAATCGAAAGGGGCAAAGCAAAGAGAGAATGTAAGTGTGCAGTAGGCTAAGAATTCTTGAACTGTGGCATCTTGATTGAGGACGAAAAGAAATAGGCTGTTAAACTTTTCAGCCAGTATCTCTCGGTTGGACTAATAATCTTTCCGAAGCAAGATAGAAGCTCCATCACTTGGAGTAGTGAGTAATACTATGGTAGATATCTCAAACGCCAAGAACATTCCTCCACCAAGATAAACCTGAGCATGATGGGCACCAGGTCCATAGAGCAACCAGATCAACTTTACCCACGGCACATTCTCAATTTCTCATTGCAGAAAAATTGTGAAGTTTTTTTAAGAGCATCACTTCATTTTGGTAGATGTCCAGCACTTATATCTCACATACTTGTCTATTCCAACCACAAAACATGATCTTGTTTGATAGATTGTAAGATCAGTTTTCTGGTGACTCTAAATAATTGAAATGTTGCATTGTTTTAATGTTACAACTTGCACCTGAAAGGCTGTTTGCTGTTGTATTTCATATGTTCTTCGCTGCAACGTGTCCCACTTCACCAGTTAATTGCCACCACATTTGCACCTGAATGGCTGTTTTACTTGTGATGTGTTATTATTTGCTCTGATCTCTATCACTGAACCACTTTCTTCCATACCTCACCGCACTAACATTTGTGAGCCTCAGTTCACATTTAAATCCACATGCATTTGGCTTCCTATCCATATTCATGTCACTGACAAGCTGTTTTGGCACAGATACTGAACCGTCAAGTTGTGAAATCTGATTCAGCAACTATTAAGGTAATGCTGATCCATGCACTTGTTAATTCATTTGTGCTATACACATATTCTCTATGTTTTATGTACTTTTACACTTTGACCTATATGCAGATTCCAGAACTAGACTTTGAGATCCCTCCAGAAGCTCAACGTGGAACACTTTCAACAGTACGCTTCATTGTTTTCTGTATATAATTCTGGGGAGATGGTTCCTTCTAAATTATATTTTCCTTTATTGTTAGTTACTTAGTTTTTTTGTCGCGTATTAGGTGGAAGGGAGCATTATGCGAGCTGTTAGTGAGTTGCAAGCACTTCAGGATGAAAGAAAGGTGAAGCTTGTGGCTTGTCTACTGAGTTTTTCAATTACAATTGAGCCACCCAGTGATACACTAATTTCTTTTGGTACCTGCAGAAAGTGGATCCTCAAAAGGCTGAAGCTATTGAACAGTTCTTAGTAAAATTGAGATCTCTTGGATCAGGGGAAGCTGCTTTTACCTTTATTCTTGATGATGCTTCTGGTAACAGCTTCATCGAGAACCCGTAAGTTTTTTGTAGCCTTCAGAGTTCATATTATTTGAGATGAGAATACTTGGAATCTTGAAATTGCTTTGTCATGAAAGAATAGGTCTAACTTCTAAGCATATCTGTACTTCAAACTACATTTGTTTCTTCTTTCTCATCAAATAATAGAAACGGTCGTAAAAGTAAAGATAAATACTAAAACAGAAAATTGTGAATGATATCCAAGGAAATATGGGTAAGGCATGTGTGTTTAAAACTGTAAATTTGGATTATTATATATTAATTATGAAATTCAACTAATCTGTAAATAAATTATGGGATGTAGAAATTATTTATCATTAAATAATTCCTTGATTTTCTTTCCCATGTAGGCGCCACATCAACTAAACAAAACATGTGCCACACATGTCAGCCAAAAAATCTGCGTAGTCAACTGAGGGGTGTGGAGTAAATTCCTTTCTTATTTGAGGGTTGCAATTCAAATGGTCTTTAGAGTTCAGGGTAGAGAAATGTACTTTGGCAAGAGCACAGAGTTTCAATCTTCATTCAGCAATCTGCACAACCTGTAGTAGTTTGAGTGACGGCTTATGGTGCACATAGCTGATAGCTCCACACACACATTAAGTACTTGCAATTGGACATATATTGATCTATCTGCGTATATCAACAGGAATGCACCTTCATCAGATCCTTTGTTGTCTTTGAGATTCTATGAGAGGACATATGAACAACAAGCAGCACTCGGTTTTCTTGCTGAACCAACCAAAGAATCTGGAGACTCTTCTCAGGATGCTTCAACAGTGGAAGGAAACTCTGGTGGGCCGCAAAGGATTCCACATGGTTCAGTTGGAGCTGTTGCAGGTCGCCGTGCTATAGCTCAGGGAAACTCTGATGAAATTACTGCAGCACTGTGTAGATATTCAGCACCAGAAGAGGTACATCTGTTCAGTCGCCTAATAATCATATCAACAATTAAGATCTCTTATGGCTTACAAAATTTACTTGGGCAGGTTGATACTTTACCATCAACATGTGCGGCCTGTGCTACTGAGTGTGTCACACGATTCTTTTCTACAAGTATCCTTTGCACCTTAAATTCAATCTTGGAAATAGACTAGTGTTTTGGTTCTGGTAGCTTTGTTTATGTGATCAATCCTACTATATGGAGGTGCAATGCTGCAAGTAATCAGTATTTACTAGTGTCTGATCCTTAACCTTTGGTAGAAATCCCATATTTTCGAGAGGTGATTGTTATGGCTACATCATGTGATGCATGTGGCTATCGCAACTCAGAGGTCAGTTCCCGTGTCATATTTGATTATTTTTTTCCATATAAAAAAGAACTGGATTTACCAGTGTTGTACTTGGTCACACTTCTGAACTAAAAAATGCCACTGTCTCGTTAACCAGTTGAAGCCTGGTGGTGAAATCCCAGCTAAAGGAAAGAAAACAACTCTGATTGTGCGAAATGTAAAAGATCTTAGTCGTGATGTCATAAAGGTTAGAAATTTACTCTTTCCCATTCTCTCATTCTCCATGCAAATCTTTTAGTTTCCATATATGTGCATTAGATTAATGATTGTACATATGGAACGGGGAACATTAGTGTTACTTCTTTGTGTCTTACCCCTTGTAATTTTCTTCTTCAATTGAGCTGGTAGTTATTTAGTTATGACTCGGCTGTTTTGGACTACCTAACCTGGAGCTTTTAGCGAGTGAATACAGTTTAACTTTGTGATACTTGTGTAATTAAGGAACATGATATGTGTTGGGTTGAATCTTACTACAGTTTCTTCATACCAAAATGGATGAATAGGCTCCACTATCCATTATTTAGCAAAACCAAAAAGGATGTTCAGACTTGTTGCAATATCTCATATGTAACTTAGTTGATTCAGACCTCTTAACTTTTTCAGTCAGATTCAGCAGCAGTTAGTGTACCTGAACTTGAGTTGGAGCTGTCAAGCGGAACACTGGGTGGCATTGTGACAACAGTTGAAGGTTTAATTGTGAAAATATGCGAGGGTATGTTCGCCACTTATATACTCATGCCTCCTCTGTTTATGGGACCAAAATTGACTGCAAGAGCCATGCTAATTCTAGTCAAAGGTGTGTCTTCCAGTATTTTTTTTTCGTAGCTTGTATGAGATGGAAGTATCTAGTAGGTAAGTTGCATAGTTGATGTTCCTCTCATAGCTAGACGTAGGCCCATCTCTTTTGCCAACAGCTTAACAGTATATGACTAGGCAGGAATTTATTCGAAATATTGTGGCACATGTATGTTTGTTACTCTCTGCACTTTCAGGTATGCATATACGTTAGATTTAGAGGAAGATTTAAAAAAATTGAAGTTTGTGGAAGCTTTTGTGTTCCAACAGAGTTTGTGCAACTTATGTCGATGTGAAGTACACCAGAATACGATGTGATCGTTAGAATTGTTATGGGTACAAATTTCCTCCTGAAACTCAAATATATGCATCTTTTTGGGCTTGCAGCACTGGAGCGAGTTCATGGATTCCAGTTGGGTGACAGCACATATGAATGGAAGAAGAAGAAATGGGATGGTTTCACAGAGAGATTAGCAAAGGTTGGTATTTTTCCTTTTGATATGTTGAACATTGTCGCTGTAGCAAGGTTCTATTTCACCTAATCTTCAGAATATTATAAAGCACACATCAGTTCTTGAGCAAAGTTATACTCCCTCTGTCCCATAATATAAAAGCGTTTTTTACATACTAATGTAAAAAACGCTCTTATATTATGGGACGGAAGGAGTACTTGTTAAAGTCTAAGCTGTCTGGCAGCGTTCTTTTCTTGGTAAACATGGAGCAAATCGTTTTTTTGAATTACTGTCCAGAATTGAATGTAATTATTACTAACATGTGGAAAATAACCTGCTATTTTGGGTGTCCCTTTTCAGCATAGGTGTCGAAGGATGCCATGAGTTAATCTGTTAATGATTTCCTTCAATCTGTTACATACATATTTTAATGTGTATCTGTATATTTCAGCTTCTAAATCTAGAAGAGCCATGGACTTTAATTCTTGATGATGCATTGGCGGCTTCGTTTATTGCTCCAGCGACAGATTCGCTAGAAGATGACAAACAGCTAACAAGTAAGATGACAAACAGCTAACAAGAAATGATACTGCTCGTTGCAAACTTTTTTGTTTTGTCATTGTTTTGAATTGCTGAAAATATGTATTGATATTCCAGTACCTGCTTGTCTGTGAATTGAATTGCAGTTGAGGAGTACGAGAGGAGCTGGGAGCAAAACGAGGAGCTGGGCTTGAATGACATGGACACGTCCTCTGCGGACATGGCTTACAACACGACGAGCACGTCATAATAGATATTGGTTTAGTCTTCTTGTTGTGCACAATGTTGTAACCTGTAATTTGAAATATGGTACTTCGTGGTGTATTCAATTTTTGTTTTACGAATGAACCTAATCAATACTCCCTCCGTTCCAAATTACTCGTCGTGGTTTTAGTTCAAATTTTGAACTAAAACCACGACGAGTAATTTGGAACGGAGGGAGTAGAAGGTATGGAGATGGTTTCAACTATATACTTTATTTGTTCACCTTGCCAAAGACGTTGGTTCAATCGTGCAACACTTGTGTTCTTGATGGCTGCAGGTCAACTTTTTTTTTTCAGTATAAAGAATGCTGCAATGAAAATATGTACCGAGTAGAAGTAGCTGAATGGAGAAACGGTCTGATACTACGGCAGTAGCCGAAATCGACATGAGATGGTGATTTGGCAGGCAGTAGATTCCAGTGACCTGATTTTCAACAATTTTTTCTTCCAAGGCAGCAATTTTCTCTGTAGTTCAGATTTTGTTTCTCAAGTCCACATGAGATCATTAATTCCTTTTGCCTCTACTTGCTGTTTAAACTTTATTTCTGCCGATGAAGTGGTAAGAGGATATCTCATTACTGTTGATAGAATTGAACCCACTACTTTTATAGTCTAGCTTAGAAACTTCATGAACCACTGATTGGAGCTGATCATTATAGCAGATCAATTAGAGTAAATCGGGTTACTCTAATGATGATTTACTCTACGATGAGTCGAGAGATAGTATTTTTGCTCTGCCGTAAGGTTATCCCAGGTCACTTCAGGGCTCGTGGTCATGGTGGAGGTGGTGCAGTGAGGAGGAGCGGGAGCGACGGTGGTGCGGTGCGGATTGTGTCAGGCATGGACAATTATAAAATAGCGGGGACCAGCTAGGGCAAGCAGGCATCAGAGTGGGTTTCTCCAACACGCCTGTTTTTAATGCCGCGGGCGCGGATGAGAGAGGATGCGGGCGCGGGAGAGGTTTTGGATGGATCCGGGGTGTCCGTTGCGTATGTGGCAAGGTTTGAGGGCTTGTGTTGGAGATGCCGTAATGAATTGAATCAAGGAACACACCCCTTCTCGCTGTTTAAACTTTATTTGCGGAGACAAAACTGAAAAATATGCTGAACATAATGGTAAAAAGAAAATGTATAGTAAATCACTATTAGTATTTAGAAATCGGCGGTCATTTGATAGTGCCATCTTTGAAATTTCATGAGCCACGGATTGTAGTGGATCATCAAACCAACTCAATCAGAGTAGATCATCATCATCAATGTACTCATATAGTAATATAAGTTTTCTTTCTTTAATACATGGGATGAATGAATGAATGTCGTTAATACATGGAGCTCCAACAAACTGAAGTACAATCATCTTTCAAAAAATTGAGTTTTTTATCTCCTTCCCGGCCTTCGTCCGCTGGCCGGCGAGGCACCAAGCGCCGGGAACTCGTCGGTGGAGAGGCTGAAAGGCACTCCGCCGCCGGGGCTCTGTGACTGTGTCTGTCCCGCCCTAACAGCAGCAGCAGCCTGGTACAGAGGCGCCGCCGGTTGCTGCTGCTGCTGCTGAGGTGTGGCATGCTTGGCCGGCTCGCCCTGGCCCTGCTCCCAGGCTGATCTGTTCGGAGGCGCGCTCGCCGCTGTCATCGCCGGCCGGACCACAGCAGCCGCGAGGCTCTGCAGCAGCGGGTCGGGCCGGAAGCCGAACGGGACCTTGGAGGCGTCCATCTTCCTGAACGTGATGGAGATCCTCTTGGCCGGCACGGCGGGGACGCAGTGCTTGGCGACGTCGGCGCCGTTGCCGGCGAGCACGAGCACGGACCCCACGGGCAGCGGGATGGAGGCCGCGGCGGAGAACTCCCCGGGGGCGACCACCCGCATGTCCCTGCCGAAGAGGATGGGCGCCTCGGCGAGGAAGGAGGCGGTGCAGAAGGGGCGGAGGAAGTCGTGGTGGTCGACGTGCGGCGGGATGCAGTCGTCGACGTCGTAGACGTTGACGATGCAGCTGTCGGGCACGCAGGAGGGCGGGAGCACGCGCCAGAGCACGAGGCGGCGCGCCATGGCGGCGAGGAGCGGCGGCAGCGGGTCGACGGACTCGTCCCGCACGATGCCCGGCGGGTTGCCGTCCCGGTCGGCGGCGTAGTTGTAGCAGCAGCCGAACTGGATCGTGGCCCGGCCCTTGCCCCGCATCCACTTGCGCGGCTCCGAGTAGGTCCGCTCTGCAGTCACACGCGCCGGAGAAGAACCGAGCTCGTCAGATCAAGATCGGGGGAGGAAGAAGGAATTGATTGATTGATTCATCGGAGAAGTGTTGGAGAAGAAGAGGGGGAAGGTTGGATAATACCTCGGAGGCGGCCGCGGCGGCCTTGGTCCTGGAGGTCGAGGACGCAGGCGACGATCCTGGCCTGCTCGTCGGGGGAGAAGACGTTGGCGTGGAGCTCGAGGCCCTGGAGGATGTTGAGCATGCGGCCGTCGACGCGCTCCATGTGGCGGAAGTCCTTCTTGCGGCGCACCCTCGCCATGCCCTCGTCGGGCAGCAGCGACGACATCGCGGCGGCTCCGGCGGCGGCGGCTGAGGCAGAGCAAGGGGATCTGATGGGCGGACGAGGCAGAGGATTTGACTGGATTGGATTGGCGGCTGAGGTAGCTCAGCTTTATACGGAAAGCTGAGGCCACTTCCAAATCGGGGTCGGGTCGGGTGTTTCATCGAACACGTGTGGCGCGCGTGGGTGGGCGCGGGCGGACGCGTATTCTCGCGTTCCCGCCTTCTTCTAGCGCGCGCGCTCGTCAGTCGATTTGCATAACCTATTCTATCTGGGCCGGCATCGGGTGGGCTGGCCTCCGCGACGGACGGCCTTTACACTGCTTTTTTTTTTAGGGAAGCCTTTACACTGCTGAGCCTGCCGAGCTCTTGTGTCTAATTAAGCAGTGCTCATTTCAAATATCAGTCCCATCTTTCCCAGGTTGTGATAAGTGGCGCGCTGAATGCGCGCCACTTGTCGCAACCTGAAAGTTTTTCCTTTTTGCAGATCTGTTTATTTAAAACATTTTATCTCTTAAACCGTGCATCCAAATAGGCAAGCGCCTGTATTTTTTTAGAATAGTAAGCATATTTTTCATTAGAGCATATTTTTCTTTCGGAGGCAAATAATAAGGGGCACGGAGGTTCTTGGACAGGTCGACGAGTGAAGAAATGGGACATACTTATGTCGCCAGCCTGTCTGCTGCTGCCATGGAGATGATAGCTTCTTCTTGGACCAGTCCCTCTTAGTAGACGGAGAAGAGAAACCGGGTCGGACTGAGGTTATTTGGTGGGGAAAGTATAACACATACCGTTTGGAAACTTACCCTGTCAGTGTTCCTCTGCCATATAATTTTGGTTCTTCATTTTCAGTGTCAATCCCCTTTTGACATTTATAATATGCGAAGAATAATGTGGGCCGACCGGTGTCATGGGAAATGCACATTGAGAGCCGATTGGTCGTTGCCGTGGGAATCATCGTCGATTCAATGCATGCTCGTCGTGAACCCACACACCGGTGCGCAGACGATGGCGATGGTAATCGAGGAGTCATGAATGCGTCAATACTCTATTTCACACATTTCTCACCACGGAAAAAAAGAGGACGAAGTTTGAACAAACATCAATGACAAGCCACTAGGGGTAGCCAGTGATAATTGATAAAGTAGTAGCAGCACTGATGGTTCATTTTGACATTAGTCTGTGATGAACAATCGACCTCGCTACGGTTGAGGAGGGCAGTAACACATACATACCTAATTTTAACCGGTCTATGTTAACCGTCTTGGAAGTCCTGCAGAGGCTTATCACTGATGCGCCCGCGCTGTCCCTCTAGTGATGATCCTCATCACTGACGCATGGTCATAGGGCAGTTAGTGATGAGTAGTCACTTGTGCTTTTGGTTTTGTAGTAGTGTTGGGGGCAAAACACAAATCTTATGTAAATTACATAACAATTCAACATGAGTATAGAAGAGAAGAGATGTTAACCCCAGGACGCGCGCGGCTCTGTAGTAGTGCCATGGGCGCCGTGGTTGGGGGTCCGTTGTCAATCCCCGGAACACAATGTTACTTAAATCACGTAACAGTTCAACACGAGTGTAGAAGAGAAGCCGCGGGTAGAAAAGAGTTACGAAGTGATGCCATGGGAATGTGAACAACAAAATATAGGAAGTAAATACAATAGAAAAATGTATGTCACGGCATAACTAACGATGTTTTTAATGTGGATATTTTTTTTCTAGTTTACGAAGTTTGATTTTTGGATAAAATAGGAAAGCAGCTGCATTTTTTTCAGAACAAAAAAATTCATCTTTTTTCTTTTTCTTTTCGAGGCAAAAAAAAAAAAGGGGCACGGACGTTAATGGACGGGCCGGCAAGCGGAGAACTGGGCCATACTTACTTGTGGAGAAGAAGAATAGGTTCTTCTTGGGCCGGTCCCTCCGAGGAGAGACCGGGCCGGACTGAGCTTGCTTGGGTGGGACAGCACCATATTATATATACAACCATCCCAACCCGCCGGCCACATCGCTATTGAAACCCTAAGCTGCTAGGTTGTTCGCCACAAAGAAAAAGGAAACGTGTCGATGGGCAGCGGGTCGAATCCAGACTCGGGAGAAGCTCTTCGTCGCTACCGTGGTCTCCTGAGGTGGGAGACCGATTTGCTGCGGAATGAGCTCAGGTCCCGGGGCCTGGAGACGATTGCTGGAAAGAAGGCTTATCTAGAGCAGCATTCTGATGGAAGAGCACCTCAACTGCACGAGCTGTTGTCCGCCCCTGAGGTCGGGAGCGCGCCTCTGGTGCGTTGGCCTTACCTTGTTCCTCATCACGAGGAGGCCGTGGATCTACTCTTGCACGAGGCACACAGACTGACCTACCGCATCCAATCTCTGAGGGAACTCGGTGTGCCAATCCCATTGGAGAAGCTCAGATTACTGCATCTCTTGTCCAAAACATGTGCGAGCCTCTCCAGAAGCATAAGGACGCGCGCATCGCCATCTTCAAGCGAGTCTTCTCAGGATGCTGCAATTTCTCCTTACAAGGAGCGACGTAAGAGCTGGGTGTCGACTTGGGGGAGTCCAGTATTAGGATGCGGCGGCTTCCACGACATAAGTAAGTTAGAGTTCGTCCATGCTCTGGTCTTGTTATCTCATCTAACTAATTTTTCTAGTCAGCTTTCCTTCCTTTTTCTTCCTTAAAATGCTTCATACGCGTGCAGAATTGTCTAGTGGCTGCAGAGAAAGAAAAATGCATTCAGTAATTTCAGCAACTAGTCCAATGAGTGAACCATATAAGACAAAGACACATGCTTCAGACATTGCTGCTAGGCATCTATCCAGCACATCAGAACAAGAATACTGCTTCAGACTTTATGATTTCAGCCATTAGAAAATACAAACATTAGTTCTTCAGTTAGTTAGCAATAATAATATCAGTTTTCAGTTAGTTAGCAATAGGAATAGCAATTTTCAGTTAGTAGAAATACAAACAGCAGCAATAAATGTTGTACATACATTAGAAAACTTGTTGTATACGCGCTGAATAAAACAACATTGCAGAGAACCGTATAAACTTCCATTCCACAAACATGAGAAGAGATAAGGTAAAGATTTATGCAAATAAAATAACCAAGAAATTGCAGAGAAACAGCAAACAATGTTGCCATCCTTCCACAGTACACGAGTCACTTGTCACTGAATTCAGCACCACTTGTCATTCCAAAATTCCAGTTTTGATAGAAAACTTTTAACTCTGGGGAAATTCATTGTAGTAGTTCCCGGGGAATTAGTGCTCATGTCAGAAATTACAGAAATCCACACCAATTCCTAGAATTTAAATGCAACATGCGTGTCAGAGTTAGGAACAGGTCAATTTATTCTCTAACCCATTTACTCTAGAGAAAAGGGTATTGCTTGATCATATATGCATCTCAGAGGACTAGCAAACCGTACCATTCAAACATGCAGACAATAAGTTATCTAGTAGGAGTAGCTGCTGGAAGGTAGTACTTAATGAAGTAAAGTCTGGACAGTGAAGTTGTGGACGGCCCATTCCACAGTGCATTTGAAAGAAAATACACCAATGATATAGATGATGGGAAAAGCTATATACCTACACAAATACACACTAGTGCACAGTTTCCTAAGTGGATGTTTGGCTTTGAAGTCGATGAGTGTGTAGCACCTGTGTGCTCCTATGTATTTCGTGCTTTTGCTTCCTTTTTCTTTCTTATTAATAAGAATTTCTCAGTCAATGCAATCATTTCACTTGCTCATTTTCTTCTTGTATAGTAAGAAATTGTACTTCCCTTTGTTTAGTAGTTTCTACATTTATATAACATTATAACACTACACACATTGATGTTGCAGCCACACTGTCTCCTATGTACTTTACCCCTTGTGTCCCTGGTATCATCCCATCCTCCGCCTTTGCCACCCAGGCCTTGCAGATCTACTCATTCGAAATCTTTGAGCTAAATGACAGCTTGAAGTGGCCACTCTGTGTCTACGGCGTGGTCGCTGCTCGAGATGCTGTGGATGGTAACCGCAACCTTCTCTTCTCTCGCTCCAGTACTAACTGCCAAGTACTCACTAAAGAGGTATGTATACAACATTTTCCCTTCCTCTTGCATGTGATCTTGTGCATAATACATACATTTATACTTGCAAACATAGAAAATTAATATGTCGGTGGATATGGCTTTGCTGGTTCTTAAGCTCAGCAGCATTGGTTGATTAGTAAAGCAGATAACAAATTCGCTCTCTGAGCAACATCTAGTCTAGTGGTAATTAGTACAAGGAAAGATTATATGAAAAAAATAGTTTGTACTTCTGATCGAAGTCAAGATGTATTCTGGATCAGTGCAAGCATCTTCAATACTGCATCTTCCAGGCAGAATACAGGCCCTTGTTGATATAGTTGCATGGTCAAAGTTGATTGCAATAGTTTAATGCGTATCTCAACAGCAGCAATATCATAGGCTTCTATGTTCTGACACACGCTCCCCTGATGTAGTTCAAGCAAGAAAATTAATTCAGTAAACAGAAATGAAAACATATTAGGAAGTAGAGGGGCTCGGTGTCAAGCAATGGTTTCATGTAACTATCTGGTCCAACCAGTACTATGCCAATGTGTCTGTTGATCTCCCATTCTACCTTCTAATAACCATGGAAGATATAATCAATTGTAGTGTGGTAAGCAGCAAGAGGAACATTCAAACAATCAATAAGACCATTAATTCCTGGGGTTGACACTGTCGAGTGTGTCACTGCATTGGGTGGTGGGCATTGTAGGTCTGTACGCTGTACGTGTACAGCATGGCAGTTACATTTGTTATTTGTGTACATAAATGAAGTGTCGATGATGGTTAAGCAATCAGATTCGATTCAGATCCAGTGGTTTTTCTTGTCTCTCTCTCTCTCTCCGTGTGTGTTTCTCATGGTAAACCATGTCACATGGCATTAGTAATGATAATGATGATTGTTGTTCGCAGGATCCTTTTCTGCACTTGACTGGCCCTTCTCGTGCTATTCTGGATGAGTACCCTGTTGACTTTGAGGTTGAACTAAGGATAAAAGATGGAAGTGAGTCTCAAGATAAAACATTGATCAGTTCTACTAACCACCACCATTTTTGTGGTGATACTGCTCTTTTCCTTGGCAGCCTGTGTTCAGCAAAGTTAAACCTCCAGACTGTTGGTAGTGCGGTCCAGGCCACAATATTATCAGTTCGTATTATCGGAGGGCTGTCTACTTTTGCATTTGGAGGGCAAATTGCTTGTTCATTGCCTACTGCACGTCGGCAAGTTGTGTTGTTTGATTCTAGTGAAGAATTTCATGAAAATCTGGAAGGTTACGTTCCTTTGGCAAGGAATGTTGTCACTGTGGAATTGAAAGGTTCACTGAGGATCATCATAAAAAGTTACACAGAATCTCGTGGTGTTGCTCACCAGGCTGAGCTTGAATTCGGTGCCCGGCATTGTCAGATAAGCAGCCAGGAAAGTGTTATTGGTGATTCTAAGCTGCAGGTTGTCATTGCTTGGTCCCTACTCGTGAGAGACAAACTTGACAACATGGCAGAGGGGTATGCCTTCACTTACCCCTCTCTCTGTGGCTAGTTCGACAACTTGGTGGGGTGATCAAACTTAGAACTCGTGCTTGTGTAATCTAACTTTGAAGTAGAGACCTATGTTGTGTTGGGTGATTGAACGTGTCATCAAACTAAGTAGACCTATGTTTTCTTTTGTTCCATTCGTACAACTGTTGCCCTGCTGGGAAGGTACCTTCATTATGTAATATATACTGTGTTTGAGTCGAACTGGCTGGGAAGGTGCCTTTTATTATGTAATACTCCCTCTGTCTGGTTGTCCATTTCTCCGACAAGTATTGTCTGGTTGTCCATTTCTCCGACAAGTATTTTCAAGTGGAGGGAGTATATAATTGTGGTCGAGTCAAATTGACGAATGTAGTTTGTTTTGGACAAAGCCGTGACCTTTGCCAAGCTAACAAATGTGGGTCGTCCCGCATGGGCAAACTGGAGCAAAACGTTTCTCATAGTAGAAAAAAGCTACTCTTATTAATAACACTGGGGTAGCATCATAGTAGAAAAAATATATACCCTTGATTAATCACACTGGGGTGGCCCTTGAGTGCAGCATCCAATTAGGTTCAGTACGACCTGACCTGACAGTGCTAGAAACAGAGTGGAAGAAAATCTGAGAAGATGGAAATACTATCCCAGCAACAGTAGAAGCTGAAAGGAGAAGAAGAAATTTGATTCTGAAGAAGAAGATGTGGAAATACTATCCCAGCAATGGAAATTAAATCTCCATTGCCCGAAAATATAATGAGAAACATACATGAAAAAAAGGAAACGGAGCAAGAAGAAACGGCGGCAACAGCACGGACGGCAACACGAGAGACAAACAGATCAAGAAAACCAGAGAACCTAAAACCCTAGAGGACTAAAGTGACAAAAAGAGAAAACCAGAAACGAAATCTCCCAGGAGCACGTGATTTTCGGGGGATTAATGACTGAAACGTTTAACTGCAAAAAGAGAAGGAAAAACAAAAGGCAGCCAAACAAGGCCCTTAAATTTCCAGGATGTCTTCTAAATATCAGAAGTGGGCTATTGATATTATTATTTTCTACTCCTTCCGACCCATAATATAAGAGCGTTTTTGACACTACATTAGTGTAAAAAACGCTCTTATATTATGGGACGGAGGGAGTATATATCTATGAAAGAAGCACAAGTATCTTGGGAAAATCAGAATATAGATTCTAATGTCGATGGTAATTTTGAGAATACTAATGTAGATAGACTTGTAGCTCAAAATTCTGAGATTTTTCTTTTGGTATTCTTTTGAGATATTTGTACTAATGCAATGATTATTAATAAAAGGTGTTTTTACCTAATTGATTTCTTATGCATGGTGCTGATTTCGGTCGGGGCCCCTGATTTCTGGGGTACGGCTCTGGGTAGGAGCAAAAGCTCTGATGGCCAAAGAGGGCGTAACTTGAGATGATTTGCCCCGCAGTCAAAGAATGGAACAGCCCGTGAGTGAGCTACTAGTGTTTGTTTAGGTACTGAATTCCCCTACCAGCAGCAGGCCAAGCGCGCATGTTGAAGGTTTTAATCTGCACGAGAAAGATGAGTCGCCAAGAGCAAGCACGTCACAAGCTTCGAGGCAAGCTGACAGTTTTTGACAGCGTCTTCGTCCCCAGCATCGAGAGCTGACAGTTTAGGCAAGCTCGAGAAGCAAGAGAGGAACATCAGAGGGGAGGGGAGAAGAGAAGACGCATTTCTAATAATCTAAACGGACCTGCATTTTTAATCCCGACAAGACTATGACCACGGATGCGGTCAGGCTCATCAACTACACAAGTTTCAAGATCAGCCACCACAATTGTTCAAGGTGTTCAGGATAACTACACTAACATTACCATGTTCAACACAAGAGGCAACTACAAGTTTCAATAGAAGAGCAGGGTACAAGATCAGCCACCACAATTGTTCAAGGTGTTCAGGATACTACACTAACATTACCATGTTCAACACAAGA
The DNA here is from genome assembly GCF_018294505.1 of Triticum aestivum. Taxonomy (NCBI): domain Eukaryota; kingdom Viridiplantae; phylum Streptophyta; class Magnoliopsida; order Poales; family Poaceae; genus Triticum; species Triticum aestivum. The sequence goes on along the minus strand of NC_057799.1, from coordinate 649,529,456 downwards.
GGCGACTACAAGTTTCAATAGAAGAGCAGGGTGCAAGATCATCCACCACAATTGTTCAAGGTGTTCAGGATACTACACTAATATTACCATGTTCAACACAAGAGGCATGCAAAACTTTGCCACCACACCACATTTGTTCAAGGTGTTCAGCTCCTACACCAAACAACATGTTCAACAAGGGCTACACTAACATTACCATGTTCAACACAAGAGCAAGATACAAGATAAACCACCACCACGGATTGTTCAAGATTGACCATCCTCTGTCTCTGCCGAGAAGTGGATACCAAGGGGACCCTCGTAGCCGCCCTTCCTCGCAAGGATCCCAGGAACAACCACCTTGTCAAACCTAAGAAGGTAGAGGAACCGATGGATCAACTGATCCAAACTTGCTTTCCCACGCACAGATGGAGCAAGAGTGGCAGTTACATAGGGTCCCATCTGATCAGGTTTGGCCAACAACCGTTTACTCTCTTGTTTCAGAGCAGGGAATGCATCTAACGCCTTGGAGCTCACAAAGATGGCTTCAAATCTCCTTCCCAACACAGCACGGTTCTCCTCCACTTCCTCAATCAAAGCACCAAGATCAGTCTCATCCTCACGCAGTTCTTGTTTGATTTTGGCAACCAGGCTCTCCTCCAAGAGCAGTAATAATAAACAGAATGTTGTGTAAGACAGGCTTCTCCAGTTTTTGATCAAATCAAACAACCGCCCAACAGCAATGCACCTAGCCAGAGCTCTGTCCCAGAACAGAATAGAACAGCAAGAATCTTCTTCTAAGGGACCAAACCGAGGGCATTCGCCAAGGAGTACGAAGATCGTCTCAAACACCAAACGGCCTTCTTTGGATGGCTTCGAATTATGTTTTCCATAAAGCGCAACCAAGAATTTCTCCACATCCTCCAGCACACCATCATAGAACTTGACATAGGAACTCCATGATAACTCTCTGACGCGCACTGTGCTTGAAACGATGGTGGGTCCGTATTCGCACTATATGGTAAGTGTCCTGATATTTAAACAATAGCGAATACAATACTCAGAACAAGAGAAAAGTAGCCACATTCAACACAAAACGAATGCAATTAAACAATAGGCACACTATTAAAAACAGAAACCATAGCTTGCAACAGTAACACCAGAGGATGCAAACAATCGAATCATATGAAGGATATTGCAGTCAAATCGACTATGCAACAAGATAACTTACTTCTTTCTCTGTGGCAGGGGGAGGTAAGGGGTATCTTGTGCTGTGGGCTTTGTCAAACTTTTCAGATTCACTTTCAATGGTCACAGGTGATAGCTTCTCGAAATGATTACGCACTTGCTTAAAGAGATTGCGCAGCTCAAATGGGGTGGGTCTCGTGGACAAGAAGCTATGCTCAACAAAATCTTCAGGAGCCCAAGCTGGACGTGGCTTATCTTTTGTGCGCTTGCCAGGTGGATACTTCTCATTGTAGGAGGCATAGGGGAACTTTGGTATCTCCTATACAAACTTCTCCCGTAATGCCGCGGAGCAATTAACGCCAGTGGAGGGCCCCACAGCAATAATGATCCACGCACCGAGGCATATACTCGATCCTCTGGGACTGGGACGCGTAATATAATAATTAACTGCCAATCCTGACGAACGGTACACGCCGATGCACGCGGCGCATTCAAAACTATCCACGCCGATCCTGAAGACCGTTCCGTCCGGTGCATGCAAGCGAGCGAGCGAGCGGCCAACGTGTCACGTATGTAATGCAAGTTCGTACTATATCCTACTTTGATGAAGGATCAGCGATGCAACTAGTGCGGTGATTGCGGCCAGGGATCACCAATATGATCTCGCGGATGCGGATTAGTAACTGCTCCATGGAGGGGAGGGAGGAGGCCAAGGATCAATCCGCGACTACGTCACCACAATTACTTCCTCCGTCCGGGTTTGCCGTTTGACCACTGCTACAAATAAGCCGGATGAGGAAATCATCCGCCTTGCCAGCCGTCCAATCTGGACGACCCCAGTCTTCCTTCTCTGCTAGCGCTCTTGCATCCATCATACGCAAAATTGACCACATGTATCCCCCCAGTAGCAGCTTCCATGGCAGCACCGGCGGCGCCACCGGCCCTCCATTGCAACCCAGACCAGGTTCGACGACCCTTCGGTGTGCTTCACTGCAGCTCCGGCGGAGCTCCATTGCAACCCCGACCAAATTTCAACGAGCCTCCGGCTCGCTTCATTGCAACTCCGACCAAGTTCCGACGACCCTCTGGCATGCTTCACTGCAGCTCCGGCGAGCTTCACTACAACTCCGGCGTGCTTCACTGCAGCTCCGGCGCGCTTCACTGCAGATGACGCATCACACGGTGGTGATGGCGGATGCTTCATCGCCTCTTCCTGGCAGCAGCGCGCGACTGACGTTCCGGTGGTCGCCAGGCAGAGTGCAAAGGAGAGAGACGTGTGAGAGGAAAAAGGGGGGAAAAGATGAGGGAGGGGACGAGTGAAGGAAAGAGCGCTGGAAGGGATAAGATGGGGAGGAAAGCGGTGGGCTCAGGAGGGCACGTGGCGAGTGTACGAGGCGGCTTATAGCGACAGAAAATCATCCGGTTGATTTGAACACTTTTTCTTATCATTTTGAGCCATAAAAAACCTTACTAGTATATATATATGACACCTTTTTCAAATCAAATACGTATAAAGTATATGTCACGAAAACTATACCATAGAAAACGAAACTACTTCACAGACGATACTGTTGGACGATTCAGAGACGATATGTTTAATCCACTGGCTGTGTTGCACCTAGTCCTTTGTATAGATGGTCTGATTTGCACTATCGTCTCTGAATCGTCCAAGAGTATCGTGTGCATAGCAGCTCTCCATAGAAAACCTTTTCCAAATAGTACAAATCCCTCACCCGCAAAAAAAGAAAAATCCCTGGCAAGTTGCAACCGGGGGATGGGGCAAGTGGGCGGGCGAATAAACAAGTTATCAAGGAACCGCGCACTCGACAGCACGCCGTGAAAGTGAAAGGCGAGCGACCGGCACGGCACGGCGCGCCTTTCGGTGTCCATTTCTTAGCTACTCCCTTTGTTTTAAAATAGATAACCCAACTTTATACTAACTCTAGTATAACTCTAGTATAAAATTGGGTCATCTATTTTTTTAACGGAGCTACTCCTATAGTACACGCTCCTCTGTACTAGACTGTACAGTGGTGAAAGCAAACAAATCGCGCGCACATGCTCCTCTGTACTAGACTGTAGCTAAAATGACCTCTCCATGGGCCGGCCGGGGGGACGAGGCAGGCAGGCAGGGCATGGACCCGACGCATCGCTGGCCAGAGCCAGACCCCCCGTCCCCATGGGACGTGGTGTTGGTGGGGGCTGCGTCGGCATCCTATGCTTGCTTGTCCACGCGACGGGACGGGAGCCACTTCATCGACACGTCTCGGTTCTCAACGTACCTAGGTGCGTGCGTGAAATTAGAAGGAAGCAAAAAGGGGTACTACTAGCTGAGCGGAGGCAAAATTCATAAAATTGACCTCTAAACCAAAGTATTTCACAAACTAAACCGTGTCAGAAATTTTTTCACTCGACTGACCCTTTTGTGCAGCGTCGACAGCCAAGCACTGCACCCTACAGAGCACCGCCTTCCTGCCAAGCGTCGGCCCCACACCTGGTCGTGCAACGCCTAAAGGTAAAAGCGTCGGCCTCACACCTGGTTGTGCAGCGCCTAGAGGTAAAAGCGTCACACCGCCATGTGCAGCACCTAGCACATAGGCGCTACACTATGACTTAGTAACCGCCACGCGCTGGCCCTC